>NC_088232.1:38813138-38835638 GCF_036934945.1 Oncorhynchus masou masou | reverse complement strand
AAATAGCATTTGTCCTTCATGTGTTTTGTCCACTGGTGGATTCAACTGATAAAAGAATGGACGATCTGACCAGAGAAGTACAGGACCCGAAGAACAGTTTGCAGTTCACCCAGGGTCAGCTCGATGAGTTTAAACAGGAGAACGGCAAGATGACAGCAATCTGTAAGTCATTGAGAGAGGACATCAGTTCTGTATATGAATCCATGAAAACTGTGACGGATAAATCAGACTCTAGGGACAGTCAAGGCGGAACAACATGGTTGTGGACGGAATTGCAGAATCTCCACATGAGACCTGGATGGAGTCTGAGGACAAAGTTGAGGGAAATTATCTTGAAATTGAAGATGGACCACATGAAGATTTAGGTGGAGCGCGCCCACAGGACTGGAAAACCCACTACCAGTGTAAGTAACAGGCCCAGGCTGAGAGTGGTCAAGTTCCTGAGGTTCAAGGACAAGGCAGCTGTTCTGGAAAGAGCCAAGAACTTGAGAGGAACGTATATCTTCCTCAACGAGGACTATCCTGAAGCTGTGCGCCAGAAGAGGAAAGAAGTGATCCCAGCCATGAACGCTGCCAAAGCGAGTGGGGACATTGCTTACATCCGCTATGACAGGCTCATTGTCCACTCTCCCTCCCAGAAGCCTGGAGGGAATGAGAGAGTTAAGCCAATGGGTTTGTAGCTTCAACCCCACCTCACACACACAGACACCAATTGATTAATGGACTGCTGAATGTATATTTTTACTTTGTTTGATTATTTCTGATAAGCTACCCAGGAATGGGCTGAAAATAGCCTATATTGATATATGTAGCCTTAGAAATAAGGTTCATGAAATCAATAACTTATTAACGTCAGATAATATTAATATATTATTTCTGAGACTCACTTAGATAATTCATTTGATGATACAGCAGTAGCAATACAAGGATATAACATCTATAGAAAAGACAGAAATGCTAATGGGGGAGGTGTTGCTGTATATATTCAGAGGCATATCCCTGTAACGCTTAGAGAAGATCTTGTGTCAAGTGTTATTGAAGTGTTGTGGTTCCAGGTTCACTTGGATCATCTAAAGCCTTTTCTTTGGGGTGTTGCTATAGGCCACCAAGTGCGAACCGTCAGTATCTAAATAATATGTGTGACATGCTTGAAGTGTATGTGGTTGTAAACAGAGAGGTCTACTTTCTTGGGGACCTGAATACTGACTGGTTTTCATCAAGCTGTCCGCTCAAGAGGAAGCTTTTACTGTACCCTATGCCTGTAATCTGGTTCAGGTTATTAATCAACATACCAGGGTGTTTACAAACACTACAGGAACAAGATCATCCACATGTTTCGCGCACATTTTTACTAATGCTGTAGAACTTTGTTCTAAAGCTGTATTCGTACCCATTGGATGCAGTGATCACAATATAGTGGCTATATCCAGGAAAGCCACAGTTCTAACAGCTGGGCCTAAAATAGTGTATAAGAGATCATACAAAAGATTTTGCTGTGACTCTTATGTGGATGATGTTAAAATTATTTGTTGGTCTGATGTGATTTAACGAGGAGCATCCAGACGCTCACTTGATGAATTTACAAAATTGCTTCTTCCAATTATTGATAAACATGCACCTGTTAATTAAGAAACTGACTGTTTGAACTGTTGAGGCTCCATGGATTGATGAGGAATTTAAAAAACTGTATGGTTGAAAGAGTCGGTGCAAAAGGAGTGGCTAATAAGTCCGGCTGCACATCTGACTGGCTGAAAATTGAGAAATGATGTGATTAACTCAACAAAAAGAAGAAACTATATTGTGAAGTCAAAATCAATGACATAAAGAATGATGGGGGAAAAATGAGTACTTTAAATGAAAGACAAAATCAACTCTATCTTTCATCAAATCACATGGCTTGTTCATCACAAAACTATTTGATGATGTCAATTATTTTAATGATTACTTCATTGCCAAAGTGGACAAACTTAGGCATGAAATGCCAACAGCGAACAGTGAGCCATCGTATTCATGCATAAAAAAAACAAATAATGAAAGGAAAGCTTTACAAATTTGAGTTCTGTAAAGTTAGTGTGGAACAATTATTGTTATCGATCGATAATGATAAACCTCCTGGCATTGACAACTTAGATGGAAAGCTACTGAGGATGGTAGCTGACTCTATAGCCACTCCTATCTGTCATATCTTTAATCTGAGCCTAGAGGAAAGTCTTTGTCCTCAGGCCTGGAGGGAAGCCAAAGAATTCTGCTACCCAAGAGTGATAAAGCGGCCTTTACTGGTTCTAACAGCAGACCTATAAGCTTGCTGACGGCTCTTAGCAAGCTGTTAGAATAAAATTGTGTTTGACCAAATACAATGCTATTTCTCTGTATATAAATTAACAACAAACTTTCAGCATGCTTATAGAGAAGGGCACTCAACATGTACTGCACTGGCACAAATGACTGATGATAGGTTGAAAGAAATTGATAATTGGAAGATTGTGGGAGCTGTACTGTTAGATTTCAGCGCAGCCTTTGATATTATTGATATTAATTATATTAATGGAAGCTTCTCTAATGTCAAACATGTAAAGTGTGGTGTAGCGCAGGGCAGCTCTCTAGGCTCTCTACTCTTTCGTATTTTTTTACCAATGACCTGCCACTGGCATTAAACAAAGCATATGTGTCCATGTATGCTGATGATTCATTCATATATGCATCAGCAACCACAGCTAATGTAGTCACTGAAACCCTTAACAAAGAGTTGCTGTCTGTTTTGGAGCATTGCATTTGGTACAAATCATTCCCTAGGTTCTAGATCTCAGCTGAATCTCGTAATGAGTGGTGTGGCTGTTGAACTAGTTGAGGAGGCTAAATTACTTGGCGTTACCTTAAATTGTAAACTGTCGTGGAACAAAACATATAGATTCAATGGTTGTAAAGATGGGGAGAGCTCTGTCCGTAATGAAGAGATGCTCTGATTTTTTGACACCACAGTCCAAAAAGCAATTTCTGCAGGCTCTAGTTTTGTCTAATCTTGATTATTGTCCAGTCGTGTGGTCCAGTGCTGCAAGTAAAGACCTAGTTAAGCTGCAGCTGGCCTAGAACAGAGTGGCACTTCTTGCTCTTCATTGTAATCAGAGGGCTGATATAAATACCACACATGTCAGTCTCTCTTGGCTAAGACTTGAGGAGAGACTGACTGCATCACTTCTTTCTATAAGAAGCATTCATGTGTTGAAAATTCCAAATTGTTTGCATAGTAAACTTACACACAGCTGACACACACTTAGCCCACCAGACATGCCACCAGGAGCCTTTTCACAGTCCCCAAATCCAAAACAAATTCAAGAAAGCATAGAATATTATATAGAGACATTATTGCATAGAACTCTGTTCCATCTCATATTGCTCAAATCAACAGCAAACCTGGTTTAAAAAAAACAGATATAGCAACAACTCACGGCACAATGCTTCTCCCCTATTTGACCTAGATAGTTTGTGTGTATGCATTGATATGTAGCCTACGGGTGCCTTTTACATTTTTTACGTAGTTTTGTTTGAGATACAGATGCCTCACAAGTCCTTAACCGGCAGCTTCATTAAATAGTACCCAAAAAATACGAGTCTCAATGTCAACAGCGAAGAGGCGACTCCGGGATGCTGACATTGTGGGCAGAGTTCCTCTGTCCAGTGTCTGTGTTCTTTTGCCCATCTTAATCTTTTATTTTTATTGGCCAGTCTGAGATACGGATTTTTCTTTGCAACTCTGCCTATAAGTACAGCATCCCGGAGTCTCCTCTTCAATGTTGACGTTGAGACTGGTGTTTTGCGGGTACGATTTAATGAAGCTGCCAGTTGAGGACTTGTGTGGCGTCTGTTTCTCAAACTAGACACTCTAATGTACTTGTCCTCGTGCTCAGTTGTGCACCAGGGCCTCCCACTCCTCTTTCTATTCTGTTTAGAGACAGTTTGCACTGTTCTGTGAAGGGAGTAGTACACAACGTTGTATGAGATCTTCAGTTTCTTGACAATTTCTCGCATGGAATAGCCTTAATTTCTCAGAACAAGAATAGACTGATGAGTTTCAGAAGAAAGTTATTTGTTTCTGGACATTTTGAGCCTGTAATTGAACCCACAAATGTTGATGCTCCAGATACTCAACTAGTCTAAAGAAGGCCAGTTTTATTGCTTCTTTAATCAGAACAATATATTTCAGCTGTGCTAACATAATTGCAAAAGGGTTTTCTAATGGACAATTAGACTTTTAAAATGATAAACTTGGATTAGCTTATACAACGTACCATTGGAACACAGAAGTGATGGTTGCTGATAATGGGCCTCTGTACTACTACAGTACGTAGATATTCCCTAAATAATCTGATGTTTACAGCTGCAATAGTCATTTACAACATTAACAATGTCTACACTCTATTGCTGATCAATTTGATGTTATTTTAATAGACAATTTTTTGGGGCTTTTCTTTCAAAATCAAGGACATTTCTTAGTGACCCCAAACTTTTGAATGGTAGGGTATATTTATTTATGTGTATATATTGTTGAACATAATATACTCTATGGTTATATCAAAGTTTCAGAATGGGGTTGTCAGGACCCGGTTACGAACCTGGGTCTCCGGAGTGAGAAACAGTCACTTAACCAACTGAGCCACGAATAGTCAGCAGAACCCAGAAGATGAGGCAGACACAGCAGTCCTTAAGACGGTGTATTTAATAAAGTAAAAAGGAGAAGTCCTTCAATACAAAAATAGTAAATCCAAAAGATGGTAGGAATAGCACAAAAAAAGCCTTAAGAGATCCTCAAAAACAAAAACAGAACTCCACAAGAGCATCCACCGGAATCGACAAGAATACACAGAACACTAGGGCTGGGTGCTAACATACAAACACAGAGCACAGAACTGAGGGAAACTAAGGGTTTAAATACAATCAGGGGAAACGAGGCACAGGTGCAAAAATAATGGGGAACAAGGGAAAAACATAAGGTCAAAAAGCACAATGGGGGCATCTAGTGACCAAAACCCGGAACAACCCTGGCCAAATCCTGACAGAATCCCCCCTAGGAACGGCTCCTGACGTTCCTACCAGCTCTCTCAGGGTGGAGGGCCCTGAACTGACGAATGAGGTCAGGGTCCAGGATGTCTTTGGCAGGAACCCAGGAGTGCTCCTCGGGACCGTAGCCTTCCCAGTCCACCAGATACTGCCAGGACCGCTGCACCCGGCGGGAATCCAGTATCCGATGGACGGTATAAGCCGGCTGGCCTCCAATGACACGAGGCGGAGGGGAGGTCTGTCTGCCGGGACAATGGGAGAAAAACAACAGGTTTTAACAATGAAATGTGAAATGTGGGATTAATCTTAAGGGATCTGGGTAAGTGTAGGCGAAAATAAACTGGGTTAACTCTCCTGGCAACCTTGAAGGGACCGATGTATTTTTGGGACAGCTTGCGAGACTCCACCCGTAGAGGTAAGTCTCTTGTGGAGAGCCAGACTCTCTGGACGGGGCGCAGGGTAGGCAACGTCTGTTGGCTTGTTGTTGGTACCTCTGTGAGGAACGCATAAGATTAAGACGGGTCTTCCTCCACATAAGCCGACAGCGTCTGACGAACTTCAAGGCTGAAGGCACTCTGACTTCTGCCTCCTGGTCCGGGAACAATGGAGGAGCATAGCCAAACTGACACTCGTGCGGGGACATACCAGTGGAGGAGGAGCGCAAGGTGTTGTGCGCGTATTCGGCCCAAACAAAGGATGACCATGTGGACGGGTTGTCACGAGTCATACATCGGAGGGTGGTTTCCAGCTCTTGATTCATCCTCTCTGTTTGGCCGTTGGATTCCGGATGGTACCCTGAAGATAGACTGGCAGAAGCCCCCATGAGTTGGCAGAAGGCCTTCCAAAACCTTGAGGCGAACTGGGGACCTCTGTCAGAAACCATATCTTGAGGAATGCCGAAGACTCGGAACACATGATTAATTACCAACTCAGCCGTTTCCTTGGCAGAAGGTAACTTAGTCAGAGGGACGAACCTGGCCGCTTTGAAAACCTGTCGATTATGACTAGGATAGTAGTATTGCCATGGGATGGAGGAAGTCCAGTAATAAAGTCCAATGAGATATGGGACCAGGGTCTGTGGGGAACAGGTAAAGGGTGAAGGAGTCCTTGAGGACGGAGGTGAGAAGATTTGCCCTGGCAGCACACGGGACAGGCATTGACGAAAGTGGCAACGTCTTCTCTTATGGTAGGCCACCAGAACTTACGCTGGATGAACTCCAAGGTGCGACCTACGCCCGGATGACAGGTGAGGCGAGAGGAGTGCCCCCACAGAAGGACCTGAGTCCTCACTGCCTTGGGGACAAACAACCGATTGGCAGGACCTCCTTTCGGGTCCGGTTCGCTAGCTTGAGCACGTCTCACGGTATCCTCAACTTGCCACGAGATCGGAGCCACAATCTTAGCAGCAGGAAGGACAGGCATGTCCGTGTCATCTCGAATGGCAGGAGCGTAGACTCGGGACAGGGCATCCGGTTTGAGATTCTTCGACCCGGGCCGATAGGTGAGGATAAACTGGAATCGATTGAAGAAAAGAGACCATCTAGCTTGTCTAGAGTTCAACCGCTTCGCCTGCTGGATATACTCCAGATTTTTGTGGTCCGTAAGCACTTGAAACGGGTGAGAAGCCCCCTCGAGCCAGTGTCTCCATTCCTTCAATGCCATCTTAACCGCTAGGAGTTCACGATCCCCCACATCGTAGTTCCTCTCAGTCGGGGTAAGCCGGTGTGAGAAGAAAGCGCACGGATGAAGCTTCTTGTCATCACCCCTCTGAGACAGGACAGCTCCAACACCAACCTCTGATGCGTCTACCTCCACCACAAATGGTTCATCCGTAGTCGGTAGTATCAGGATGGGAGCAGAGAGAACGCGCTGCTTGAGTCCTTGGAAGGCCGTCTCAGCTTCTCTTCCCCACAAAAACCTTGCATTGCCACCCTTGGTTAAAGCTGAGAGAGGGGCTGCCACCAAGCTGAAGTTCTTGATGAACTTGCGGTAAAAGTTTGTGAAGCCCAGGAAACACTGAACTTCCTTAACGGATTTGGGGGTGGGCCAATCCGCTACCGCCCCTACCTTCCTGGGGTCCATTTGGACTCGACCGGGTTCCACTACAAATCCCAGGAATTGTACTCGGGATGAATGGAATTCACATTTTCCGGCTTAACGTACAGATGGCTGTCCAGGAGGCGTTTGAGTACTTGTCTGACATGCTTAGTGTGTTCTTGAAGGGAGCTCGAAAAGATGAGGATGTCATCCAAGTAAACGAACACAAATATGTTAAGCATATCCCTAAGCACATCGTTTATGAGCGCTTGGAATTTGCCAAATCAAAAATGGTATATTTTCAATATTCATGAATTAATGTAAAAAAAAGTTTTGGAAATCAAAATATTCATATTACAGAGCAAGCGGTAAAGCTTCATATGAGATGCTTGCTTTGTAGCACTTAAGGATGAAACACTATGGATTCTTATAGGAGGCCTTGGTAAGGCCAAAATGTCATAAATATGTCAACTTTCCTAAATTAATTCTCAATTATGCTTTTGGATACAAATGTCAAACATATGTCAACAATCCTTCCTCCAAAGGGCTATACTATGGATTACATTTCATGAATATCACAAAGATCATGATATTCTTTTGTCTGGGTTTGGTGAGGAATTATTATTGTGGCATGTCAAAAACAACCTCCTCCGAATGTGGAATTGATGCGGCGCAGCAACCTTGATGTGGTGGGAGAGACCGCAGGGGTTTCTTAGCTCAGATAGACTTAATGCTCATGAATAAAACAGGGGGTTTAGGGCTTCCTGTGCGGCTAATTCACAGCGCTGAGGTTTCAATCTGTTTTTATGGCGCTTGGGTGGAACAATTTCTCTTCCCAGCTCCAGGGCTACAGCAGGGAGAGGATTCTCGGCTGCTCATACAAGCCAGTAATTTGTCATAATCAATCATTGTGCTTTTGTGAAGTCGATACAAGCCAAGAGACATGATTCTTTCTGGTTTGTTTGCGATTGTAAGGAAGAAAAATAAGTAGTATGGGGAATAGTTTATTTATAACATCAAATTGAGCTTCTATAAATATTATGGGCCGACATTTTAGTGATCCAAAATTATATATTGTTTGTTTACTAAAACATGTGTTTAAATCCATGCCTATAAAGGAGACAAATTAATTGGACACTTGTAGAATTATTACTGATTAGCAAGACCTTGCACATAATGCCTACACAGAGCTCTGAAAAGGAGACGCATGACTCAGACAGACCTGTTTAATCGTCATCCTTCACCTTGGCCAAGTAGAGCTCTATAGCTAAAACTCCAGATAGTCTCCGTCCCTAGTTTCTCTGTCTCCGTCACTCATGGTCCAGGGCAATTAGTCATGAACAAAGAGGCTCTCTTCCTCATGAGTCCTGTTTGCAGACTCATTACTGGGCCCTGCTGGTGTCTCCTGCACTGAGAGGAAGTCAAACAAAGCGCCACTCACACCCGGTGGCACTGCAGCAGGAGCAGGGCATGGACCCGCCACCAAACTCTGAGAAGTGAAGGGCTGCGAAAAACAAACCGCTACGGAACACCCTTCACTTCCACTCCCGCCCTGTCGCAGGCACAGCCCGCAACTTCCTCACTCCCACCGCCACTCTGAAGTGCTGAGAAAACGCACCACGGCGGTGCCCTGTATGACTCATCTCACAGGCTTGCTCCTAGATACATCACCTAACTGGTCCATCCTCACTTCTTCTACTCAGTGTAACCTGCCACACCCTGACAGAGTGAGATGTGAGTTTTCATGCAAGGGTAGGACACATAGCCATAGATTACTGTACACCTCTGTCTTCCCAATCTCCATCTATTCCCTCACCTGCTCTATATCTCAAAGAGACGGACAGAGGGAAGCGGGCTTGTTAAAAGCAGACAGTGTTACTGTGGCCAGGTGAAGCACACAGTGGAGCTGAGGCCCACCATACCACAGCAGCTACAGCTGAAGTTCATCTTGTTCAATTAGAGTGAGCATCAAAGCGGCCATGAAAGGGTGGGTTCAGAGGGGACATCGTCGTGTGCGTGGTCAGCAATCAGCATGGTCCCGCTGTGAGACAGGTTCTGTTTACGCCCATTAAACCTCGCACACAGTCACGTGACGTGGTAGAGTGGAGGCCTCATTTATGATGTTCTTCTCATAAATCAGGACTGAACAGAATTGTGGATGTCGAGAAGGAAAACAATGTATTGTGATGTATTCTATGTTTTGTAGGAGAATTTGGGAGTAATTTCTATAGAACTTTTATGGTTTGACTCAGACTATTGCAGTGTGAAATTCAAATGAGGTGGAAGAATTTCACATTTTCTCTCCCCCTGCCTATATGGTAAGAATATTTGGTTTATGATAGTTTATTCCCATCTGACTGATAAAACAGCACTGAAAGTGCTGAATAATATGGTGTAGGCTAGCTCGCATGGTGTGTATGCATACGCATTCTCACTCCAACTGGTTCTTCATCCTCTCAAAATTAACCAATTTCCCCTCTCCTCCAATGACTCGCCTGCTATCCATATCCTCATT
The DNA here is from genome assembly GCF_036934945.1 of Oncorhynchus masou masou. Taxonomy (NCBI): domain Eukaryota; kingdom Metazoa; phylum Chordata; class Actinopteri; order Salmoniformes; family Salmonidae; genus Oncorhynchus; species Oncorhynchus masou. The sequence goes on along the minus strand of NC_088232.1, from coordinate 38,826,031 downwards.
TGTCAGTTTGGAGTGTGTGAGAAAGAAAAAGCTTGAGAGCGAATGCGACAGAGAGAGAGAAGTAAATACATAGTGTGTGTGTGAGAGAGAGAGAAGTAAATACATAGTGTGTGTGTGTGAGAGAGAGAAGCAAATACATAGTGTGTGTGTATGTGTGTGAGAGAGAGAGAGAGAGAGAGATAAGTAAATACATAGTGTGTGTGTGTGTGTGTGTGTGTGTGTGTGTGTGTGTGTGTGTGTGTGTGTGTGTGTGTGTGTGTGTGTGTGTGTGTGTGTGTGTGTGTGTGTGTGTGTGTGTGTGTGTGTGTGTGAGAGAGAGAAGTAAATACATAGTGTGTGTGTGTGAGAGAGAGAGAAGTAAATACATAGTGTGTGTGTGTGTGTGTGAGAGAGAGAGAGAGAGAGAGAGAGAGAGGTAAATAAATAATGTGTGTGTGGGAGAGAGTGAAATAAAAATAGAGAGTGGCAAATAAATAGTGTGTGTGAGAGAGCGAGAGCGAGAGAGAGAGATAGAGAGAGAGAGAGAGAGAGAGAGAGAGAGAGAGAGAGAGAGAGAGAGAGAGAGAGAATGCAGTGCTTGACCTGCTGACTGGGCAGGTGCCTGCTGCCTCTGTGGGTCAGTGGGAGGAGCAGTGATAGGATCTGAGGGGAGCCAGAGGAGCTGGGAGGGCCCCTGTGTTTCTCCCTAAAGCCCTGAATAAGCCTGCAGTCAGCAGAGACGGGATCCCCGGGATTAGGAGGAGGTCAGGGCTGGAGTTCTGCCACTCTCCCTCTCAGCGGCTGAGCAGGAACTCCTCATTATACCTGAGGTGCAAACCATCCCTCATGGTGCCTGGCCTCTCAAACTGACTGCCCCATCACTGTCTGCCACCAGTACTGGAGGGACTGCAGTCTGTTATGGTGGGCATATGAGAAATTGGAGGTGTTGCGGTCTAAATGCATTGATCCGAAGTAAGTTGGATTGACAGACCAATCTCCAAAACTCACGTCAACTTCACAATACCAGAAGTAAAATTGTAGCTATTCCTTCAGGTATTGAATTTGACGGACTAATGACACCCTCTCGGATGTGTGTGGAGGCTGGTTCACGTGTGTCTGTCTGCGTGCGTTAGCATGTTCATGTCGGAGAGATATTTTTATTCTACTGCAGCTAACGCACCCCTCACAGCACACAGACCAAGCTAATAGCCAATCATATTGATGGGCCTTTGCTAATTTATATTTCCTTAGCTAAACATAATTAGTGATTATGTAATATTTAGGCTCCTGCATGCTGCCCTGATTACCGTCCAGTGTTTGAAAGGCTATATAGTTCATAGTGAATCAGAGAATGATTAGTGCATGGCAAATCTACTTCATTCTTAATATGGTAATTAATTGTCTATGCAGTGGGAGCATTGGTTAAAAGCACTAGTAACCTAACACAAGCTTAAAATGTACCACACTCTAAATTGCTTGCCATGGGTTTCTTTGAAAGGCTATATTTAATTAAATGCCATACAGTAACCAGTTTGGAGGCTAATGGAACGTACATTATATGTAAGGGATCTGGTGAGGAGTCACTTAACCATCCATTATGTTGTGTGTTTTTGAGCTGCACTGTTTTCTTACGTACCAAGTTGAAATGTTCACGATTCATTCAGGCTTGTAATAGAATTAGTAAACTGATAAAAGCAGAAATGTCAAATGTAGACATGGGGGACTGAACTTTGAAATAGAGATGTTATATTTGGTAATATAGACAAGTAAGATAAATTAACTGGTTTCTGGTACTCTGAGGATAAAATAATTTGTCAAAATATGTTATTGTTTAATTTGCTAGAGCATATTAAAATAATTGACAACCCCCATCACGCAATATGACTTATTATACATTTGAATGAAATAAAGCATGAAAAGATACTGTACTGTATGTTGTAGGTAGGCAGAGATGGATAGAATTTCTGTTACATGTATTTGAAATATGTATTTAAATTACTTCTGAGTATTTTGCCATTTGTATTACACTGGGCTGAACTACACTATTTTGTAACAAGATACTTTCGAGAGCTGTAATGTGTATTTTCATTTATTTATTTTTTATAGCGGTTCACCATTTTGTGGCCCCCTTACACCCTGCATTGGTATCAGACGTCTGATGGCCCTGTAGTGGGATAAGAGCATCTGCTATATTAACAAAATATAAATGTATATGTAAAAAATGCACAATTGCAAAGCATGCTGAGTATTATTCTAATGAGCTCAGTCCCAAAATAATACCCAGTGTGCTTTGCAGTTCATTTTGGTATGTTCATTTTCACATATACACTGCATTTACATTTTGATCATTTCGCAGACATTCTTATGCAGAGTGACTTAAACAACAACATGTCACAGTCAGAGCAAGTCAACTGTTTCTGTAACCGTTACTGAGTATGTTGTTTGCTGTTTGGGCCGGCTACTTGCAAATGTATTTCTGCATTTTAAAATACAACATACATGTATTTTAATTAAATACATTAGTGCATTTTGATAAATTGATCTTTATGGTATTTTCTAATTGTATTTTGTAATTTTTGCCCATCTCTATATGTAGGAAAATAATATAAATTCTGTAGGATGAGCATCATCTCAGAGCAAGACATCCCTGCAGAGACACCTAGTGTCTTTATTATACGTTGACACACTACAGACTGCCTGTAACATCACCAGTCATCACCCTCTACACTGAGGGAACACACAGAGACACTCTACGGTAAGTCTCCGGGTTAACTAAGATTCACTCTTTCTATGTGTAATTACAACCTTAAACACACAAGAGAGCAGCATCAAACATGTTCAACAACAGTAATGGCATTTGATTATCTGTTGATCAAAAATCAAATCGTATTGGTCACATACACATGGTTAGCAGATGTTAATGCGAGTGTAGCAAAATGCTTGTGCTTCTAGTTCTGACCGTGCAGTGAATGTAACGCAATAATGTTTGTGATAAAACAATGATAATCCAAGACAAAAAACATTACACTACCTGATGTACTGTACTTTCTATTGTCAGATGCCATTGTGACCAAGGACCAATAACTTCATGCTGTGGACCAGTTTCAAAACTTGGGTAAGGGTGCCCCCACCTGGCCACTAGTATATTGAGTCACAGATGTTCTCAGAGGCAGGCAGCATTTTTGAGACTGAGACATCATACCCATTGTTTTCTTGCAACCCTTAACGCAGTCAGCTACTATCAGGATTATGATATAGAATGTACTGTAATTTTGGGATGAATAGAATTATATTTACAGTAACATTACTTTGTTTTGTGAAATATAATAACTTCATAAGAATGAATGTGATTGATCACTTCTCATAGTGACCTCTACATTTTAATTATGTAGTTTAATCAGTGCTATTAGAACTGAGATGATATGTCTATGTAAATGAGCACAATGTTAATATAGAGTTAGCTTTAAAACGAACACATCTTCCCTGAATTTCAAATATACTCCCATCTAAGACACACCCACATACGTTACGGACAAGATATAGTGACAAAACAGCCTTATAGACTGCAGCAACAGTTGTTTTGGTCAGACACTGAGACGTTAGGAGAAATAGACGGACAGTTTGAGACTGTAATTTGCAGTCTGGTCTGAGCCTATTTCCTTGTGTGTCATTAGCTGCTGCTGTTCATCAGTATGGAAGTCTATTAGGTGAGGGAGAAATTGTAATGATGGACACTGAACGATGGGAATCAGCTGCTCAATAAAGGCCTCTAATTGCTTAGCAACAGTGTTTCAGGCATCTCATTTGAGATCAAGAGTTTACTGGACTGGAGACTCCGCTTTGGAGAAATAGAGCTTGTGCCAATAGATAAGACAGGCTAGAAATGGGCTCTAAATCTGCTTCCTCTGTGCCCTTCTCTCTCTCTCGCCCCCCATCTCTCTCTCTCTTTCCCTCATTCTCGCTCTTTCTCCAGACCCAATGAACCACCCCCTCCACCCTCCTTCCTTCCCTCCCCGACCCCTTCCCCACCAGGACGATTATGTTACCTTTCAACAGCCTGATGTATTCAGTTCACTAGATTATTTCTGTCATCTCAGTTAATTGAATTCTGTCCATCACATTTAGATGTTGTTGCATTTGCATAAAGGTTAGAGTGGTGAATAGTGTCAAACTTCAATTTAGACAATGTCACTCAAATAAAAATACCCAGCTCTCTCTGGAGGTGGGTATTTACGGATTCTGTCTGAATTTAAATATATCTGTATTCTTGGGATGTGGGGCTCTCATATACATGTAAATATGAATATGAAAATGACTGGATGGCTCTATGGTGTGTGTGTATATGGATTGTGTGTTAGTGTATGTTTGTGGTCGTGGTGTCTGTTTTGGTGGGACATAGACAGTGTGGCCTTCACTACTACCTATTGAAGCTGATGCCTCTCAATAGATGCTTCCTCCTACTCCCCTACTTATCGTCAAGTACCTCCAAACTACGAGTACCATATGAAAACAGTGTACAGGGCCAAGGTGGGAGGGGAAGTCAGAGGACCTACCACAATCCCATGTGTTACAACACACACACACACACTCCTCCATTGAGTTTCAAACCAGTCTCTCCTCGGCGGGCAATCTGTTAAATCGCTGCGACTGACAGAGGCAGACGAGGCATAATAACATGTCACACAATGAAACGTAGGAGAGAGAGGGGGGCAACTGTTCCTCCCTGTCAGCCAAGAAGACCTGGGCCAATTCAGATTTAATAAGTGTACCGGAATATCCAATTATGTTTGCTTTTGAAAATTGATTCATACGTCTTTAGTGGCAATTTTCATATTAGCCTCTTTCAAATAAACATCTATTAGGTTTATGTATCCCATCCTGTGGTGCTGCAGCACAGCCACAGCTAAAATACATGTGTGTCAGTTAGTCAATAACGAGGAGCCGAGGAGCCCGAGACGACGGACAGATTAGAATGCTAATCTCTTTTCATCAACTCTGAATGCGGACTGAATTGAAGGTCAATATCTGACGATGCTAGAGAGCTGAGCAGGTGTCTGGAGAGTATGGATCTGCAGTGCTCACAGAGCCACTGGGCCTCTTTAGGGGCTCGCCGAGGCCAATTTCAAAACCTTCAAAACTGCATTATGGCAAACCTTCCCGGACAAAACGTCATACCTTACACTGTGTTCCAGTCTCCTCCTCAACCCTCCTCTTCATCCCTCCCTCTCTTCCTCCACCTCCTTGTTCTCTCCATTCTGAGACATGTCATCCTTCCTGATAGTAGCCTCATGGTGTGAGTTATCTGTGAAGGCTTAGGACAATGCTGTTGTCTATTGAGAGGCGTGCAAAGGTATTCTGTTGGTATTATTTACAATAGAATACCGGGCTGTTATCTACTGAAAGCCTGCAATCACTTCCTGCGAGCGCTCTGAGGCTCTGAGACAAGATAGAAGAAAAATTGCTAATCTGGTTGTAAATTAAAGAGCACAAATATGGGGAGATGAAGTAGAGAAACGAAGGCATCCCTCTTTCAATGGGCCATCTGTTTACAGACATTCTCAAGGTGGTTCATTATTGATTCTACAAAACCCACACATCGACAACTAAATGTCCCACCTCAGATAAAGAGCTGCAACACAATTTCAAACTTATTCAGGCTGAATGTGTGTGTGCGTGTGTATTTTCTTTATCCCATTTATTTTTGTACAGAACCAAATGTAAAGGTTTTTTCTGTGGAATGGGAGTGGGAGTGGAGCATGGGCAGCAGCTAGAAGACAAACAGGCTGTGGGCAGACTAGGCAGACTGACACACTGTTTGTGTTTGAGCTTAGAGCCCTGTTCAAACTCCAAAATCACACCAAACAGTGGATAAAACAACACTCCCTCTCGAGTGGTGCCACACGCGAGCGAGAGGAGTGTGTCCTGGGTGTGTGTGTGTAGGACTGGGCTGAGGCTGGGTTTTGGGTAGCCATGGGCTGAAGGCAGCGAGGTGCTCATATGGAGAGCCTTGTCCAGTCTGTCAGAGGGCCCTCTTGGCTACTCTCCTCTCACACAATGACTATGTGAAGGGGCTCACTCCAAACAGGACTCTTGCTGCTTCTAGGCTGGAGCAACACTCTGCTGCGGCCCCTCTAAGAGTAAGCCTATCTCAAAACAGAGCAGACTACTCTCCTCAGGCCGGCTGGCCCTACCTACCCCCAGGAAAGGCCATAGCTGACCTTATCTGATCACACATTCTGAAGTCCATCAATATGTACTGATATAGCTACAGAAACAGGCTCTCGAATCACACAAAAATCTATAAAGCGTTTATTTATACCGACTAACAAAATTGTTAAAATTACACTAAATATTTAATAGTATTTACAAGCTAAATTGATCTTGATCTAGCTATGAATTGATATTGACTGCTATTACAATAAAATGACTGAAACAGTCACACAGCTTGTTTCATGAAGATGAATACGTGAATTTAGTTCAGAAATATAAATTAGGCTGAATGAAAGATTTGAAATACATTTTCACTGAGCTGAATAAAAATACATTTCCCACTGAGTATCTCTTTGAATGGAGCACTTTATTCGTGTACGCATCTGTGATGTCATTGTGATCATTTTTATTCTTGCCTGCAAAGTTGTGAGCTCAACCCTTTGCTTTTATTTACATGGTAGTCTTTCTCCTGCACTGCGGGAGTGCCTCGTGAGCTGTAGATAGGTCCTTTTAGACCCTTACAATAGGGCTGCTTCAGCAGCTTCTTGTTGCCGTAACTACCTCTTTCTTCTTCACATTGCAAATGTCTTTGGTTAAAACCTGGTGGCCTTGATGGACAAGGTTCTATGGAATCAATCGACTGCTTCTTGCAGAAGATTTTAACATGCTTTAATGTTGGCCTTGACAAGTTGTTCTTTTGAGATATAAACCCCATGCGACAAGCATCTGAGATCCAAGTTCCTATTCTATTTTCTCTCTTTGTGTAAAGTGGATTTTAGAGAGGCCTCACTGTGGGTGAAAATATAGCACAGACACAGGGGCTATGCTGAAGGCTGTTGTCATCTGTGGTAAGCTTGTTGGGGGCAGTATGTACATATTTGAAGTATTTGTAATTCTTGAAATAATTGAATTATACCAATATTCATATTTTTAAATGACATATGCTAGTGAAGACACGAAATTACTGAAAATAAAAATACATTGTATTTTCTGAAGGTCTTATTTAATCAAGGCAAACATTTAATTCTAATGTTTCTGGTTTTAAATAATACTCAAAGGACTGAGATCTGCACAAAATAAATGAGATGCAACAATGATGCCAAAATATTTGTTTATGAATCCTGAGTTGTTTATTAAATTAACTAATGTATAAACATATGACAAATACACATGTAAATGATTTTGTCCCATTTGTGGCAGTGACCATTGTAAGAGAAACAACGATTACACAATACTGCATACTGGATGTGCAAAGCAGTGAAAGTGTCCCCACAACCTCTACCTCCTTTAGTAAAACAGCAACAGCTGCTTTGAGTTTTTATAGCCGACAACATATGTCCCTTCTTTGGTGACAAAGCTGTCCACAGCTTCCATGCTGTTCTCTTTCCCTAGTCCAAACATACATCTTTAGATACCTGTCAGCCTTTATTATGCTGTCTTCTGTCGCCAGAGATAAGGCAAGTTAAAGTTTCATGAAATGCAGCCTGGCTACGGAGGCCCGCCTTTCATAATTTGTCACAGGCTGTGAGGTAGAAGCCCACAGCTATGTAAACATGGAGTCCAGTGTTAACAGTCATTAGTTCTATATGTCGGCACATGCAGCAGAAATGTCATGCTGCAGCCATTTTTCTGTTGCTCCCACAGGACCCACAGACACTGTACTGTAGACACCAAGCTTGATGGAAAAGCACATAATGTACAGAGTACTATAACAGTTTTGCGGCAAATCACAATTATTGTACAGCTCGATAAAATAAATCTAAATGCATTGGCTAATTGAGTAATTATGCATGTACTGTATGAACTACACATTGACACATTCAGCCCAAAGCAGGAGGTTTCAAAAAAGACTTAGTAATGGCCAAAGTTCCAGAGCAAGTCTTTAAGGTGTGATGATTACTGTGAGAGCAGTGCCCTACAGTCAGTGACCCACCTGGTACTTTTGGGAGGGTAGCGGTTGGGTGCAGGGCACAGCAGCCCATACAGCTGTGGCCCGAGGGGAGATGATGACATTGACAGTCTCAGGCACACGGGCCACAACCCTACTTATACACACAGTACTATAACCAGTCTGACATTGGGTTAGGCTACGGCTGGCCATGGTGCCTGCAGCTACAGTGGTCAAGGAGCTCCAGTGAACATCCACAGAACCTTTCATACTGTTTGACTGACAAGTCCTACCACCAACCCCCCCTCAGCTCAGTGTAGCGGGTAAGAGGAGATCTGTATCTCTGACCATCCTTACTGGAGCAGTGTCTATCAAATAACAACAGTAGCCTTTTAATAAGAGCTCTTGGCTTTGTGTGTGAGTAAGTTGCCTACTCTATTGTCTTGTTGCAACCCTCTCCATGGTTTTGGTAGGGAATCATACAGCATCATGACCATCAATAGAAACTGGCCATACTATCAGAAATTCAAATTGACATAAATTATGATGTATCAGATGTGTTCTATAGATCATTTGACAAAAACGTAACTGCATATGGTAGCGTGACAAGATATCAGGGGATGGTCCATCTCTCTTCAGTGGTTTGTTCTCCTTAAGTGATAATGCCTGAGAAGCTGGTGTTTGGAGGATATATTGGCATGGGTGTTGTTATTTTGATTAATTTATTCATACTATTTCATCCTTCCACAATATATTCCTGACACAAATCTAGGGTTGCTACCCAAGCCGGCTGGTCCTTCGTTCTATCGGTTTGGTTGCCAGAGACGCAACCCAGTCGTTCAGTCTTTTTGTTCTGTATCTATGGTCGTTCTTTATAAATGTTCCATTGCCATACTGGCTGGCAACCATCTTATCCCTTGCTAGCTGGCCAGCCAACTACAGCTAACTTACTGTCACATCAAACAGTGCAGCCAGAATAACAACAGTAGCTGCATTTGCATTTGTTTAAGCTGATTTCCAGAGACATTTATTTGGATACATCCATAACAATGAGCTAATGAGGCACGATTTCACCTGGCATAGAAAATGTGCTCACCATTCAGGACACTGTTGTTCAGAGGAGTTAGCCAACAACACAGCTACAGTAACACAATCACTTCAAACTGAAGCTGGAAAGACTGCAAACTAGCTGCACTTCATTAAATTTTACGTTTTTTCAATTGACATTCCTTTGGAAATATCCATAAAAATTATGCCAACTGATTCATGATTTCGCCTGGCTGAGAAACACTGCCTGCCTGTCTGTCTCGTCCCGACTCTCGACACTTTCATTACTATTGGACAGCTGGAGATCGAATTTGAATATTGATACAATGTTGCAAATGTCGGAGAGACAGACAAGGTTTATACAAATCTCCACTTTTGAAAAATAAATGTTAGTCTAAAAGAAATGTGAGATAATGTCTAGATGCTTTTTATAGTGATCAAGTTTATAAATTGCTTGGCTGGGCTGATGAGACAGTGGATAGCGCAGTCAGATGGAACAGAGTAAGTAAGCATTTTAACGTCATAGATTTAGCCAGTGGTAACTTATGTAAGAGACACTGGTTGGAATGTGGTTTTAACCCATCAGCATTTAGGATTAGACCAATTTGTTGTTTAAACTAGACTAAACTCTAGGAAGAAGCTCATTCTAGCACTTCAATTTTGAGCTTCAATTTAGCAGTCTGCAGTCTATCTGAGAACGCCAGTCTGCAGTCTAGCTGAGAACACCAGTCTACAGTCTAGCTGAGAACGCCAGTCTGCAGTCTAGCTGAGAACACCAGTCTACAGTCTCGCTGAGAACACCAGTCTACAGTCTAGCTGAGAACACCAGTCTACAGTCTAGCTGAGAACACCAGTCTACAGTCTAGCTGAGAACACCAGTCTGCCCATCCAACAAGATAAACACACATTGCAGCTGTTGATGTCTAAATACTGAGAGGATCTATTTTGCGGATCCTCTGACACTGATCCTTTAGGTAAACTCAAGCCCTCCCGTTTCGTGTCCCTATTACCCCTTTCCCAACCAACACAGCACTGGCAGCTTTTTGAACACCGGCTCCACTGCTGAAAACACTCTCAGAGATGCTCAGTGCGTCTTTGTCTTTTAACTGTGGTAGAACAGATTCATATATACTGTACATAATAGTAATTTCAGTTACACAGAAACACAGAACAGAAGGCACAGACAGACAAGCAGACCCTACAGTACACACACACACACACACACACACACACACACACACACACACGCACACACGCACACACGCACACACACACGCACACACACGCACGCACGCACGCACGCACGCACGCACGCACGCACACACACACACACACACACACACACACACACACACACACACACACACACACACACACACAACCTGCCTGTGTGGTGTTTGTGTGTGGCTGAGTCTGTGTGGACTGGCCCTGGCTGTAATCAGTAGCTCTGTGACAGGAGGGGAGAAGGCTGGCGGGAGGGAGGGAGGGACAGAGGGGCAGGAGTGATAACAGATTGAGCGACTCTGATAAACTCTGCTGTAATGGCTCTGCCTGTCCCTCTCCCTTTTCTTTCCACCAGCACCTATTTAGTGGAGTCTTACACTGGCGAGGGATTAGCAACCTGGATAAGGAGAGGTAAACACTAGCAGCTTCTCTGAGAAAGCAACAAAGAGAGGGAGGCAGAGGGAGATACAAAGGGGGAGAGGAGAGGGAGAGGAGGAGAGAGATGAGGAGTAAGGAGAAGAGGATGGAAGAGAGACTGAGAAAACATTGAAGGAGTGGCACTTACAATAACCATCCATCCTTTTTCCTTCTCTTAAAACATTCATGTTAATTTTGATGTCTGGCCCCTCAGCAATGCAATAACTGCTAGGTTCCTATTCTGTCTGTACTACATGGTAGTGATGGGTTCAAGTGCTGGGTTGCAGGTGGTGTCAAACACTGTCTAATTCTGTGTGTATAGCGGTGAGCCGGGCGAGGCGTGACACACGACACACGGGACAGTGTAAACATGGATTAGGTTGATGTCTCAATCACAGCATGGCAGGCTGACAGACAGCTCTCTGACACTGTCAACTTCATGGGGAACAGGAGTAGGGTTCATAGGGTTTTATGCACTATTTCAGCTTGATGCAATGCCCCTGTGTGGAAATATTTGATTATGTGTTGTAATTTACTGATTCTTTAATGAAAAAACAGGAAGATAATGAATTAATGTATTAGTTATCTATCTTCAAAATCAGACACTGAAAGTAGCAAACATTCTCCAGTTGTAGTCACACTGACAATTAGGCAAAATAGGCTGTGGAATGTGGGTTAATGTTAGCAACAATGGGAAGCCAAGAAAGCTACAGTAAGATATCTAAACATTGTATGAAATAACATGGGTTGTGAAGGAGCAATTATTTTGAGGGACACCTTTTGTTGCTTGACTACATGTGAGACCAAGACAATGTCAGCGTGATGAGGGCAGGAGAGCAGCATCACTCAGCCTCTGCTACAGTGTCAAGTGCTGCAAACAATATGCACTCTCTAGGAGCACAGCTCGACTCATGGGACAACATGCTCCAATGATCGTGGCAGTGCCATTTTACAATAACCAATGTTACAGAACTACCTCAGTTCATTCATCTCAATATCTTGAAGCAACTTGTTTTTCAAGAGCAAACAAGCAAGTGGTAAATAATTCTCTCCTCTGGGCCTTTCAGACTATTCATCTATCAAGCATACAGAAATGTATGGCCACGCTCAAGGCTGAACTAAACCAACAAACGCAGCAAAAAGCCCAACCTGAGAGAAATCTGTCTCAAGATCCAAAGTACTGGAGGGAAACTGGAAACACACCAACATAATCACTGCAAAGCAGCCATGAGCTGTGAAATCCTACCCCTTCAGTCAAACCGATGAGCCTGGTGGGAAGGATAGGGCTACAGAACTGGCTGTGCTGATAGAAGATGCTCTATAATTTCTCAATAAGTTAGATGGACAGAAACATGAGATATGCCTCAAATACAGTAAAACATGTCTTTATGAACTAAGCAATAATACAAGCGATGTATAGTATTATCAATAAAGTATTTTCACTATCATACCCGTACACACTAAACAAAGAGAGCAATTAGCTATGAAAGATCCCACTAAACTAGTAGGCAAGCTGAACATGTTATACATCTCTCTATTAATTAAGCCATTTAAATCATGCACCAGGCTAATTGCATAATTAAATCACTGCCTCCTGGGTGCTGCTGATGTGTTCTGGGTAATCTGATGCATCAACATTGTGCTTGGCTGATAACGGTAATGGTATGCTAAGGTCAGTGGAACTTACCATTGACAACTTTCATCGTGAACACATTATGGTCAACATACAGTATATATAATGATTAGCTGTATTGCTGTAGTTGTAGACAAGATATCCTACTGGAAATGCCTTAATGTATAAATACACTGTATTTACCTCTTGTAAACCAGAAATATATTGTGGTTTTTGCATGTTAAACAATTCACTGTCAGCTATGGCAATCAACCAAAATGGGCAGCTAGCTAGTGCAGAACATCAATGTTCCTTGTACGCAGCATAAACTTTGAGAGCTTGGGAATATAAAGGTTCTATCTGCAAAAAGATTATTCTGATATAATTGGCTTTAACATTCAGAACACTCATTTGTTTGAATGGAGGCAGTGATTTTTATCTTCTATTCTTTTGAGCTGACCAATATGAATTGGGATATTGACAGTACTATCTAGGTAGAGAACATTGAACACAACA